>NW_027492915.1:0-29124 GCF_021521415.1 Bidens hawaiensis
GTACACGAGCCGGAGGAAAAACGGTGTATCGGTGGAACCACTTAATCGAATCATAAATTCGGTCATGGTGACTTCCATATAATATTTTGTGACCCTAAGAAAGAATCGGATCAATAGTTATGCCCTGACGCCACCCCGTGGCCCGTTCGAAATTTTGCAAGTATTGCCAAAGGGGGTAGTACATGAGCCGGAGGAAAAACTGAGTATGGTTCAAACCACTGAATCGGACCATAAATTCAGTCATGGAGACTTCCATACAATATTTTGTGACCCTAAACCCTAAACCCTAAACCCTAAACCCTAAACCCCAAACCCGAAACCCCAAACCCGAAACCCCAAACCCGAAACCCCAAACCCGAAACCCGAAACCCGAAACCCGAACCCCGAACCCCGAAACCCCGAACCCCGAAACCCCGAACCCCGAACCCGGAACCCCGAACCCCAAACCCCGAACCCTAAACCCTAAACCCTTCCTTTTTGAGATTACACCCCCATGGTCTCTTCCCATCATATTTTTCCATGTGTCTCATAGTAAAAATACCACAATCTATTCCATTACTTGTTGGTCTCCATGTCATCTTCTATATGTTGATTGTTGCTACTTGGATTTGCTGAGCAATGGGGTGTTTGATTGTTTTAAGATACATGCAAAAGACGTTTCTCTACACAAAATATAAAGCAATTTAAGTATTTTGACCATTTTTATAACATGTATGTATGTTTTTGTGGTTAAAGGTATATATGTTTACCAGTATATCAGGAGTCTTTCCGTATCTTTCTTCAAATTTCTATCTAATTGCTTTTGATTTGTCTTCTAAGCTTTTAGACTTTGCATCAGTTGGTATTTCTTGATTTGCACTGTTGTCAAATAATTCTATCACTCCTGTTTGAAGATTGAAGGTAACCACAAAGAAATGATCGCGTTTTAGAATTGGCACGAGCACTATAGAAACCTCATTGAGTGATACAATTCCACTCCTTGCCATTTGTGTTTCGATGTTGTCTGAAAATACATCCAGTCTTTCTTTGTCTATGTAACCCCTTGGCTCAGCATAATGGTCACTCATCTGTATAATAATTAAAATGCATATGATTAAAGTGTTTATTGTGCGTTTAAAATAACTTTTTGTGACCCTAAGAAAGAATCGGATCAATAATTATGCCCTGACGCCACCCCGTGGCCCGTTCGAAATTTTGCATGTATTGCCAAAGGGGGTAGTACACGAGCCGGAGGAAAAACTGAGTATGGTTCGAACCACTGAATCAGATCATAATATCGGTCATTGAGACTTTCATACAAAATTTTATGACCTTAAGAAAGAATCGGATCAATAACTATGCCCTGACACCACCCCGTGACCCGTTCGCTATTTTGCCAGTATTGCCATAGGGGGTAGTACATGAGCCGGAGGAAAAACGGAGTATCGGTGGAACCCCTGAATCATACATAAATTCGGTCTTGGAGACTTCCATACAATATTTTGTGACCCTAAGAAAGAATCGTATCAATAATTATGCCCGGACGCCACCCCGTGCCCTGTTCGAAATTTTGCTAGTATTGCCAAAGGGGGTAGTACACGAGCCGGAGGAAAAATGGAGTATCGGTGGAACCACTGAATCAGACATGAATTCGGTCATGGTGACTTCCTATACAATATTTTGTGACCCTAAGAAAGAATTAGATCAATAATTATGCCCTGACGCCACCTCGTGGCCCGTTCGAAATTTTATCAGTATTGCCAAAGTGGGTAGTATACGAGCCGGAGGAAAAACGGTGTATCGGTGGAACCACTTAATCGAATCATAAATTCGGTCATGGTGACTTCCATATAATATTTTGTGACCCTAAGAAAGAATCGGATCAATAGTTATGCCCTGACGCCACACCGTGGCCCGTTCGAAATTTTGCAAGTATTGCCAAAGGGGGTAGTACATGAGCCGGAGGAAAAACTGAGTATGGTTCAAACCACTGAATCGGACCATAAATTCAGTCATGGAGACTTCCATACAATATTTTGTGACCCTAAAAAAGAATCGGATCAGAAATTATGCCCTGACGCCACCCCGTGACCCGTTCGAAATTTTGCATGTATTGCCAAAGGGGGTAGTACACGAGCCGAGGAAAAACTGAGTATGGTTCGAACCCTAAACTGAGTATTATTGATCCGATTCTTTCTTAGGGTCACGAAATATTGTATGGAAGTCTCTATAACCGAATTTATGATCCGATTCAGTGGTTTGAACCATATTCAGTTTTTCCTCCGGCTCGTGTACTACCCCCTTTGGCAATACATGCAAAATTTCGAACGGGCCACGGGGTGGCGTCAGGGCATAATTATTGATCCGATTCTTTCTTAGGGTCACAAAATATTATATAGAAGTCACCATGACCGAATTTATGATCTGATTCAGTGGTTCCACCGATACTACGTTTTTCCTCCGGCTCGTGTATTACCCACCTTTGGCAATACTTGCAAAATTTCGAACGGGCTACGGGGTGGCGTGAGGGCATAATTATTGATCTGATTATTTCTTATGGTCATAAAATATTGTTTGGCAGTCTCCATGGCCGAATTTATGATCCGATTCAGTGGTTCGAAACCATACTCATATTTTCCTCCAGCTCGTGTACTACCCCGTTTGGAAATACTTTCAAAATTTCGAATCGGCCACGGTAGTGGCGTCAGGGTATAATTATTAATCCGATCAAAAATTCGGTCATGGTGACTTCTATACAATATTTTGTGACCCTAAAAAAGAATCCGATCAATAATTACGCCCTAACGCCACCCCGTGGCCCGTTCAAAATTTTGCCAGTATTGCCAAAGGGGGTAGTACACGAGCAGGAGGAAAAACTGAGTATGGTTTCGAACAACTGAATCTGATCATAAAATCGGTCATGGAGACTTTCATACTATATTTGTGACCTTAAGAAAGAATATGATCAATAATTATGCCCTGACGCCACCCCGTGGCCCGTTCTAAATTTTGCCAGTATTGCCAAACGGGTTAGTATACGAGCCGGAGGAAAAACTGAGTATGGTTTGAACCACTGAATCGGATCAAAAATTCGATCATGGTGACTTCTATACAATATTTTATGGCCATATGAAAGAATCGGATCAATAATTACGCCCTCACGCAACCCCGTGGCCCGTTCAAAATTTTGCCAGTTTTGCCAAAGGAGGTAGTACACGAGCCGGAGGAAAAACGGAGTATGGGTGGAACCGCTGAATCAGATCATAAATTCGATCATGGTGACTTCCATACAATATTTTGTGACCCTAAGAAAGAATCGGATCAATAATTATACCCAGACGCCACCCTATGGCCCGTTTGAAAGTTTTGCCAGTATTGCCATGGGGGGAAGTACACAAGCCGGAGGAAAAACGGAGTATCGGTGGAACCACTGAATCAGATCATAAATTCGGTCATGGTGACTTCCATACAGTATTTTGTGAACCTAAGGAAGAATCGGATCAATAATTATGCCTTGACGCCACCCCGTGGCCCGTATAAAAATTTTGCCAGTATTGCCAAAGGGGGTAGTCACAAGCCGGAGGAAAAACTGAGTACGGTTCGAACCACTAAATCGGATCATAAATTCGGTCATGGAGACTAACATACAATATTTTATGGTCATAAGAAAGAAATGGATCAATAATTATGCTCACACGCCACTTCGTGGCCAGTTCGGAATTTCACCTGTATTCCCAAAGGGGGTAGTACACGAGCCGGAGGAAAAACGGAGTATGGGTGGAATCACTGAATCAGATAATAAAATCGGTCATGGAGAATTCCATACAATATTTTATGACCCTATGAAATATCGGATCAATAATTATGCCCTGACGCCACCCTGTGGCTCGTTCGAAATTTTGCCAGTATTGCCTTAGGGGGTAGTACATGAGCCGGAGGAAAAATTGAGTATGGTTCGAACCACTGAATCGGATCAAAAAATAGGTCATGGAGACTTCCATACAATATTTTGTGACCCTAAAAAAGAATCAGATCAATAATTATGCCCTGACGCCACTCTACGGCCCGTTCGAAAGTTTTGCCAGTATTGCCATAGGGGGTAGAACACTAGTCGGAGGAAAAACGGAGTATCGTTGGAACCACTGAATCAGATCATAAATTCGGTCATGGTGACTTCCATACAATATTTTGTGACCCTAAGAAAGAATCGGATCAATAATTATGTTATGACGCTACCCCGTGGCCCGTTCAAAATTTTGCCAGTATTGCCATAGGGGGTAGTACACGAGCCGGAGGAAAAACTGAGTATGGTTGGAACCACCGAATTGGATCAAAAAATCGGTCATGGAGACTTCCATACAATATTTTGTGACCCTAAGAATGAATCAGATCAATAATTATGCCCTGGCGTCACCCCGTGGCCCGTTCGAAATTTTGCTAGTATTGCCATGGGGGTAGTACACGAGCCGGGGGAAAAACTGAGTATGGTTCGAACCACTGAATCGGATCATAAATTCGGCCATGGAGACTGCCATACAATATTTCATGGCCATAAGAAAGAATCGGATCAATAATTATACCATGACGCCACCCCGTAGCCCATTCGAAATTTTGCCAGTATTGTCAAATGTGGTAGTACACGAGCCGGAGGAAAAAAGGAGTTTGGGTGGAACCACTGAATCGGATAATAAAATCGGTCATGGATACTTCCATACAATATTTTGTGACCCTAAGAAATATAGGATCAATAATTATGTCCTGGCGCCACCCCGTGGCCCGTTCAAAATTTTTCCAGTATTGCCATAGGGGGTAGTACACGAGCCGGAGGAAAAACTGAGTATGGTTCGAACCACCGAATCAGATCAAAAAATCGGTCATGGATACTTCCATACAATATTTTGTGACCTTAAGAAAGAATCGGATCATAATTATGCCCTGACGCCATCCTATGGCCCGTTCGAAAGTTTTGCCAGTATTGCCATAGGGGTGTAGTACACAAGCCGGAGGAAAAACGGAGTGTCGGTGGAACCACTGAATCAGATCATAAATTCGGTCATGGTGACTTCCATACAATATTTTGTGACCCTAAGGAAGAATCAGATCAATAATTATGCCTTGACTCCACCCCGTGGCCCGTTCGAAAATTTTGCCAGTATTACCAAAGGGGGTAGTACACAAGCCGGAGGAAAAACGGAGTATCATTGGAACCACTGAATCAAATCATAAATTCGGTCATGGTGACTTCCATACAATATCTTATGTAACATCCTACTTTCGGTTATATTAATAAAATAAAGTTCGTTTATTTTATATCGGGTCGTTATCGGTTTAGTTGAATAGAATACGAGATGGACTTGTGTTGGGTAAATGGATATGGGTTATGGAAGAATGAAGGAAAGACCATGGGCTTAAGCCCATGATCAAAAATATATATACCCTTAATCCTCCATTTAATTCATTTACACATATCCCTTACACCATCCAAAACACACACTTAAGATTCTCTCTCTATCTCTAAACCGATATCAAGAAGGGAACCGAGAACCGACCCGAGGTAATGATAGTATTTTATTGTTTGAGCTTAAATCCGTTAGATATAATCATGAAACGATGAGCCGACACCGTTAAACCATTTAAGTCATGAGATCCGGGTGGAATCGGGTATAAACCGAACCTAATATGAGCTTAGGGGTCACCCTAGCTCAGATCTGGATCGAACGGGACGAAAAACGATGAAAAACGGTGAAGATACGTTTTTCCGATGAGTTTTCCGGCAATGGCGGCGCCGGAAAACGTGTACGAGGTTGTCAGGGAATGTTCTGACAAATCTGACCTAATCCTAGTTCGCTAAGGAATAACTTGCATATTAGAGGTAATTCGCCAGCTGATTCGCTAAGGAAAGATTAACGAACTAGCTGTAGTTCGTATCCAATTCGTTAAGGGGAAAGGGTAACGAATTACCCTTGATTCGTTATGACCAGTTCGTTAAAGGAGATAACTAATTAGAAGGTCCAATTCGCTACTTGGACTGGTTCGCTACATGAACTGATTCGTTAAGAGTCCAGTTCGTTAAAAGTCCAATTCGTGTAAGTAACCAGTTCGTTAAAGGTTCCAATTCGTTACAAGAACCAGTTCGTCATGGCAAGTCATTTCGTTAAGGATAAGTAACGAATTAGAAGTTTAACAGAATGACAGAATGGTCCCTGGACTTAGAAAAGAATGATTTAATTACAATTAAACCCTTGAACTTTTAAGTAGCATATTATTCAATGATTCAAAATGCTAATGAAAATGTGTTAAGACAGTTAATGATTGAATGACCCAAAGAAAGAATTGGATCAATAATTATGCCCTGACGCCACCCCGTGGCCCGTTCAAAATTTTGCCAGTATTGCCAAAGAAGGTAGTACACGAGCCGGATGAAATACTGAGTATGGTTCGAACCACTGAATCGGATCAAAAAGTCGGTAATGGTGACTTCCATACAATATTTTGTGACCTTAAGAAAGAATCGGATTAATAATTATGCTCTGACGCCACCCCGTGGCCCGTTCGAAATTTTGCCAGTATTGCCAAAGGGGTAGTACACGAGCCGAAGGAAAAACTGAGTATGGTTCGAACCACTCAGTCGAATCATAAATTCGGTCATGGAGACTGACATAAAATATTTTATGGCCATAAGAAAGAATCGGATCAACAATTATGCCCTTACGCCACCCCGTGGCCAGTTCGAAATTTTTCGAGTATTGCCAAAGGGGGTAGTACATGAGCCGGAGGAAAAACGGAGTTTGGGTGGACCACTGAATCAGATCATAAATTCGATCATGGTGACTTCCATACAATATTAGTTCTTGTCGCCTTTGAAATTTTCTATTGTAACATTTACCATTTCTACAGTTTCACATGCATCTGTTGGAATGTTGGTGTCAACAAACCCAGTATTATTATCATAATTAGTTGGAATGCAGTTGCAGGAAAACCCAGTATTATTAACATAATTAGTTGGAATGTTGGTGTCGGATTCTCCATGTTTTACCCAAGTAGTATAATTCTTATCAATTCCAAACCTGTACAAGTGATGTTCTACATCGTCTACACTAAGAGATACGTGGTTCACACACTTAACACATGGACATGAAACAGAAATTGGTGTTGATGTCTCCTTGCAATTACGAACTGCAAAATGTAGAAATGCCTTAACACCAACTCTATATGCTTTACTGCACTTGTCGCCTACTGACATCCAAAACTTATCCATCTTCCAAGAATTTTTTTATTAACTATGTCATCAACGATATATATATATATATATATACACACACACTAATTAACGCCAATAAATGTAACTGACTATAAGCAAAAATATTTGGTACTCACCTGAGATTAATGAAGCTGTTTGGTAGGATTGAGATTGATGAGAGTTCAATAAATACACTAGCAGATCATTTATTAGGGTTTGGTGAGATTGTGAGATTTTATTTGGTCAATACTAATTGACTTGTGAGTCTTCCAGAAGATAATTCGATTAATTGGCGGGTAAAAATGAAAATTTTAAACTTCTAAATTTCGTTATATAAATATTAGAAGAGGTTCTATTATGTTCTCAGGGTGTAGCTCAAACGGTTGAGGCGCTTGTGATTAGACATAGATTGCAAATATCGCGGGTTCGAAACTCAGGAGGGAACATATTTTTATTGATTTTTTTATAATAACCTCTTTTTAATGAAATAAATACACTGTGATTTTGGAAACACTCAAACTAAACTACTCAATAAAAGTCCTTTAAATGCGTTCAGAAACATAAAAATACATCATAATAGCTGGTCTAAAATCATAACAAAGTTTCTTAGCCTTTAATTACAAAACTAATTAAAAGCCCTAAAAACAACAAGAAGCAAATAAAATACAATATCTTCACTTTTTTTTCTGATTCAATCCTTGAAGCTACACTCCTTGCAAGTTGATCCTCTAATGACTTATTTTCCCTTATCAAGATAGGAATTATGTCTGTACATCTTGTGCACACATCAGATCTTGTGGACGAAACACAATAAGACCATATAAAGAAATCACATTTTTTTTGCCCTAAGTTGAAGAAAATACAGGTTTTATGGTCAACAATTGTAAATGAATTCCAACTTTATTTGCAATTTCACTAACCTGAGATGCACAATTGTAGAACCTCCGACCTGGATTTTTGGTGGTGCTTGATGTTCTTTGAATGGCTTCTTGACCACAAAAAAAATAAACCTGAGATCGATTGCTTCTGTTACTGGATGTGGTGGTCCTCGATGAGATTTCTTCCATGGTGAAAAAGGAGGTTTTATTGAAAACAAAACTAGATATATAAGTATATATATATATAAATATATATATATATAGGAGGGTTTAGAAAGGAGTTGTTGTACACATGCGTGTTACTAGCATTTTAGGATATTTATATATGTCTTTGTACATTAGCGGGTTGCAAGCGTAATAGACTCTTTTGAACAATTATATAACATATTTTAACCTAATTGATTACACGCATTTTTAACAAAGAAAGATGAGAACCATTAATCCATATTTACCATTCATCAAAAGATGCATCACAAAAAGTACCATTAATTACAATACATAAAACATGTTAAGAAAGCATTTTAAGATAATATGTATTTACCATTCATCAAAAGATGCCATACAAAAAGTACCATAATTACAATGGCCTTCACGGTTTTCTCAGAAGAATTCATTTTTATTATCTTTCTGAAACTGTTAGTGTGATTGAATAACCAAACTTAATGTAGTTAAGTTTGATTTGTAGTAAGATATAGTAAGATCTAGTAAGATATAGCTTAACTTTAATGTAGGCTATCATTACCATAATATTTTTCCCGGCATTTTTGACAGGTGAGTATAATTATGATCAGTTAATTCTGACAAGTGATATAAATGCAAGTAATCTCTAGATTAAACAAAAACACATGAGACAAGTTGGTGCGTTTCCCAAGCGTGGGACACCCTCTTGTTTTTTTATTACAGTTACTATTCGTCCGGTGCGTTTCCCAAGCGTGGGACACCCTTTTGTTTTTTTATTACAGAGTTACTATTCGTCCGTGTGCGTTTCCCATGTGTGGGACACCCTTTTGTTTTATCTGTGAGCCTTTTAGTTATATATACCTACACCACATTTTTGAAACTCATATACCTGCATAATTTTAAATTATTTTTTTAGTTAATAATGGATTGTTTGTCACCACCACCACCACCATCATCATCATCATCATCATCATCATCATCATCATCATCATCATCATCATCCAGATCCTACAAGGCTGCCCTCAGAAGGCGAATTGAGGCTCAAATCGAGATAGATAAAGCTTGTCGGGAAACTCTTACTGAAAAATTTGTAAATACTAGCAACAGATTGGATGCCAGGGATCTCATTGCAAAAGTTCTTACTCGGATGCCCGCTAGTTGTATCCGAGATCTTGTTGTTTTATTTATGGTTGATGTAGGATAGAGAGAGCTTGAGGAGTTAAAACTTATGGGCAAGGAAATTCTTGAACTGAATTGCTCAATGGAATTGAAGTTAAAGTTTTTTATGTCACTCAGAGATTAGTATGTGATGGTGTTTCATGGTGTGTTTTTATGGGTGTCACCCAGAGATTAGTAGTAATAAAATTTGTATGTTTGTGATGGTGTGTTTATATGTGTGTTTTGGTAATAATAAAATTTTTATGCTTGGGTTAAAATATTGATTCAACATGTAACTATTATCTTAAAGTGCATTACAAACTGATAACAGAAGACTAGAGATCTCCATAAGTCCATATCATAAAAAGTATCTTAAAGTACATAGCAGTCAGTTTTGAAATCATTCAAATTTTTTGTTGCCTTTTCTTAAGTTCATCAATCAACTCTTCTCCGGTTAAATGAGTGTCGTCATTTTTATCGAATAGCAGTGCATTCTTGATAACAGTATTTCTGTGTCGGTTTATATCCGAGAGGAGGATTTTGCACAAATACTTTGACCTCAACTATTTTAGCTGTCTTTGTTGTATAGAGCCTTCCTTTTTGAGATTACACCCCCATGGTCTCTTCCCATCATATTTCTCCATGTGTCTCATAGTAAAAATACCACAATCTATTCCATTACTTGTTGGTCTCCATGTCATCTTCAATATATTGATTGTTGCTACTTGGATTTGCTGAGCAATGGGGTGTTTGATTGTTTTAAGATACATGCAAAAGACGTTTCTCTACACAAAATATAAAGCAATTTAAGTATTTTGACCATTTTTATAACATGTATGTATGTTTTTTGGGTTAAAGGTATATATGTTTACCAGTATATCAGGAGTCTTTCCGTATCTTTCTTCAAATTTCTCTCTAATTGCTTTTGATTTGTCTTCTAAGCTTTTAGACTTTGCATCAGTTGGTATTTCTTGATTTGCACTGTTGTCAAATAATTCTATCACTCCTGTTTGAAGATTGAAGGTAACCACAAAGAAATGATCGCGTTTTAGAATTGGCACGAGCACTATAGAAACCTCATTGAGTGATACAATTCCACTCCTTGCCATTTGTGTTTCGATATTGTCTGAAAATACATCCAGTCTTTCTTTGTCTATGTAACCCCTTGACTCAGCATAATGGTCACTCATCTGTATAATAATTAAAATGCAGATGATTAAAGTGTTTATTGTGCGTTTTCTAATAGTACAAACAAAATAGATTAATAGTACAAACTATAGAAACCTCATTGAGTGATACAATTCCACTCCTTGCCATTTGTGTTTCGATGTTGTCTGAAAATACATCCAGTCTTTCTTTGTCTATGTAACCCCTTGATTCAGCATAATGGTCACTCATCTGTATAATAATTAAAATGCAGATGATTAAAGTGTTTATTGTGCGTTTTCTAATAGTACAAACAAAATAGATTAATTTGTACCAGCACAGTGCTTGTAGCAAAGAATCTGAACGGTGATGCTGCAGATTTTTTCTTTTCTTCATAGTTCATTACTTCAACGAATGCATCCATTGCATTGGTGGCTATATAAATGCCAGGACAGAAGCTTTCAAAGACCACATTGAACGATTCTGTGTGAGCGGACTTGTAAACCTCCTCCCAAATGTCTTCAAGACAAAAAAATATATACTCTGAAATTATTTTTTCATCTATCGTGACACTAACAGATACGTTAACCTCTCTCAGAAGCTATGGAGACTTCAGTGTAATGAGGCTATCACTTGTTGACAATCCGGTGTCAAATGTTAAACAAAAAACAACTCACTGTAAATTTGACTGAAAATAATTGTAACTATAATTAAATACCTTCAACCCCTTTTGGTTTTTATTTATAATTAAATACCCTCTTTTGCCCACGCAACCACTGTATTAACAACTTCATCAATATCTGCGCATGAGACATTGTTTTCTTGACCTGCATCACCTGCATCATTTTTTACGACAGCCAAAGATGTAATATGTTCAACTGTGATTATAATAAAGCTGGTATATAATTAAGCTGGTACATATATGATATACCTTTTTGAGCAGCCACTGGACCACCAACACCAACATCTGAATCAACTGCATCACACAGATGTAATAAGTTTAAAATAACAGCATAAGTGTTTTAAGAGCGTTTTAATTATACTAATAATTAATTTAGCCCAAATAACTTTTAGAGCAGCCACTGGACCACCAATACCAACATCTAAATCTTGTGTTTTAGGGACCACATTATTAGTGAATCTGTTTTCCCATTCACAACATCTAGCCAAGTTATTCTCATTTGATGGATGTCTATCTTTTCCTTGACGGACCAACTCGTTGATCTCGGAGAAAATTTTATCAAATTTCTTAACTTGTTATCCATTGCCTTATTCCAAGACTGTAAAAAGAAAATATAGTTATTGTTAATTCAAAAACATTTTCAATTTATCCCAGCCAGTTGTAATGGAGTTAAATAATAGTCAACAAGCATGATAGGCATTTGCAAACTTAAAGGTGAATAATCACTTACATAATCATCCAAATCTTGTCCAGCTGTTTGATCGGCATTATCTGTTTCAGATGCACTTTGATCATCTATTTTTTAATTACATATAATGTTGTATTACATAAAATGCATGTAGAGATAAGAGATATGAGAGTTTTTTAGAAGAAAATAAAAAGTTTAATACCATGTTCTTGTTTCTCCTCAGCTGCAGTGTTTTCTTCAACTACAGGCTTACTGGCAGCACTAACCGTCACAGCAGCAGCATCCGCAGCAGCAATCTCATCAAGTCTCTTCCCGGCAGCACTAGCTGTCATGGCAGCAGTATCAACAATAGCAGCATCAGCAGTCTCATCAAGTCCCTTCCCGGCAGCACTAACGGTCACAGAAGCAGGAGCAGCAGCAGCCGCATCAATCCCTTTCCCGTCAACACTAAACGTCACAACAGCAGCACCAGCAGCAACCTCAGTAGCATCTTCTTCTAAGGAAACACCATTATTCTCCAAGTATTTTCCATCTTATTAAGAGTAGTTGTTGTTATGTAGTTGACTGCAGGCGTTGTGACGGGAGTCCCAAATGGACCATATTTTTTCTGATATTCATGCGTGTAAAGCATCACAAGGAAGGTGATCGGACCGTTGATACCTCTCCATTCTTCCTTTGTCATTTTCAAGTTTTCAATAACATAGCTGCACCAGTCCATATTTGGAATATCTAAGGTTTTATCAATTGTGACGATGAATCGTTGATTGACTGTTGTTGATTTTGTCACAAATCCTATACAGGTGTTGAACAACACAAGGAAATTAATCTTAAACAGTTCACCAACTCCCTGGTCTAAGGCCAGTTTGTCTTCCACATGCTTTATACTTATTATTGCATTTGTCGGGAATTGATTTTTGAACAAATCTATAGTAACATCTTCCCCCAGTCTTGGTCTACTCTGGCCTAAAACAGGAATCTTACCTATTGGTATCCCCAACACTTCATGTAATTTTTGTGGTGTTATCTTAATAACACCGCTCTCAATGTTCAATTCATTTAAACGGTTATTATAGTTCATGAGAAACCAATATCCCAAAGTTGTTGGAGTTTGGGTTATTTGAAGTCTTAACATTGACCCGAAACCCATTTCTTCTACATAAGTTTTTGGACAATGATCATTGCCTTCACTGCATCAACAATATTAATAGGTGCACATCTACTCTTCAATTTTTTGTCTACAAATTCAACAAATGGTTGTCCCCTCTCGGCTGGCTTCTTTTCTTTAATGGCTCTTTTTTCCGGACGCTGAAAGTCCGGGCCAGAGGTGCTGTGTTCCACCCGTTTCCGCTTTGACAACAACCTGTCGATTTTTGTGTCAAGGTCTGAATCAGAGTCTGCTTCCACAACATGTTTTGTTTTCCCAACCGGAGCAACATTTTTAGTCTTCCTTTTATCAGTCTTGTTTTTTTCGACAACTGAATCACATACATACAATAAAACACGGGGGTAGGGGATAACAACACGAGTCACAAGGAAACATAAAACTCTTATCAAACATCACAATGATAAATTCTCATACCAAAGCCATAACACGCTAATCATACGCATATAACATGGTTTAATATTATACATATATTTAAAAAACAAGGATATGAATAACAACAACAACACGCTTATCAAACGCATTAATACATAAGAAGATTCAAACAAATGCTTACATTTTAAGATTAAGTAAACCTAAAACGCTAAAAAAATCATAAAGTACCTGTTCCATCTTCATTCTGAGACCTATCGTGCTTTTGCTTCGTCCTTGGTTCCGTTCCAGAAGAGGATGAGTTAGGGTTCTTCATTTTGGTTCCATTCCAGAATAATTAAACCACTCGAGCTTGTGCTTCACAGTAGAATCGTCGACGCTTTTTAGGAATATTGACTTACGAGGTTGAATTTTGGGAATACTTATCGCCGTTCCATAAGTAGATGGGTGACTTACGAGGGTAATTATTTGACCCTTTTAAAAGAAGGCGCGTGCTTTTAAATTTTAATCGTACGGTTAGTATTGTATAGTAGCAAAATATATACATATATAATATTAGTGGGTGGTGGTGGGTTCAGGTGGTCATGATGGTGGTGGACGGTGGCGAAGGTGTGGTGGTTTGTGGTGGCGGATGTGCGGTGGTGGGTGGTGGTGGTGGGCAGTGGGTGGTGGTGGCGGAGGTTGGTGGTGGTGGGTGGGTGGTGGTTGTGGTGGGTAGTGGGTGGTGGTGGTGGATGGGTATAAATAAATTTATATATATTTATATATAATATTAGTGGGTGGTGGTGGTGTGGTGGGTGGTTGTGGTGGGTGGTGGTGGAGTGTGGTTAGTGGTTGGTGCTAGGGGTCGTTGTGGCGAATGTGGGCGGTGGATGGTGGTAGTAGGTGGTGTGTAGTATGATTGATGATATGTAATACATGGAAAATGACGGTGCTATCCCGTATGATGACCATGATGATTTGCCCAATTATGACGAGACGATGCTAATATAACTACCTGGGTTGGTGGTGGTTATCATATTGATGCTTTTAACCCATATATACGGTTTTCTTACGCCAACCCATACGATGGCGACTGTAGCTCGTACGACGACCATGACGTCTATGATGATGATCACACATATATATGATGAGGACCAACTATATATACCTATATGACAATACGCCACACAGGCGCGCGCACACACACACACACACACACACATATATATATATATTGATGATGATGGTGACACCGATGTTTAATGACATGTAACCCGCATGATCGACGACGACCATGATAACGTATACGATGGTCATACTAATGGTAGCATGTGTGACTGATGATGTCGTTTGATAACGACAACAATTCATAAGATGGTGCCGACAGTGATCGCTAATATTGGGCGTTTTGTTTACGATAACCTATACGATGCTGAGTACATCCCATACATGGCAATCGGATGATGCTGATGATGATGATGATGTGTGACGATAATGACGACACTGATAGCGAGATATATGTTACCCGTATGATCAACGCCGACTACGATAGCTTATACAATGACCAGGTTGATTACCCGCACGTCTAATGATGATGTCGTTTCATGGTGACGGTGATCGATGATTATGATGATGTTAACCACTATAATACATGATAACGATGATAACTTTATGATGTTGATCATCACCATAACACATATGGTGATGATGTTAACCTAGAAGATGATAATGATACAAAACTACATATGATAATGATAACACTAGAATGTTATGAGCTTCTCTATTACGAAATTGTAAATCTTATCCAGAAAATCTTACTAACGGTTAAGATAATACTTCAATAATGGATATTTTAAATTTATTTAAAAAATACGATTTATTAAACGAACTCAACTTTTAACGAAATTTAATTCCGGAATGTTAGTAAAAAAAACTAAAAGTAAATGTTTTTATACTATTTTTAAAAAGTTATAAAACAAAAACCAAAATATATATATAATTAAATGTGTAGAAATAAATAAAACCAAAATTCAAAATCCTTTTAACTTCAAAACTCTAAATCGACTTCTACTTCGCTTTACTGTAATTCGTAGACATCGCTTATCCTGGTAAGAACATAAAAATGTCACGTCTCTATAATGGAGTTAAGTTCCTGGTAGATATCGACAGCGATTCCATGAGTAGGATGGTATGTTAATGTTATCTGGTTAAACATTTTACAATTTTGCAACATATACATTCTAAGAACATTTTTTGTGTTACTTATAGCTCATTCCTAAAGCTGTTCAACCATTGTTTGCTGACATGAAATCGAATACCGGCTGTTGTTTGATTTATGATCAAAGTGGTAGAACGTTTTCTGTTGTTATAATCAAAGTACTTGATGACTTTTATCTTGGAACCGGTTGGACTGAATTAATCAGAGAATGTTGTATAGAAACTGGAACATAGGTTTTTTTTGAGCTTAAATCAAAATCTATGTTGAATATGTTTACTTTCAAAAGAAACGTAAATGATCAATCCGGTACTATGATATGTATTCCAGTTAGAAACCGACACGTCCATTACTTGGTAAGTTTTATTTTTTTTTTAATGATTTTTTCCAAATTCAAATGTCTTTTAATTAACATGTTCAATAGGATTTCCCTGAGTGGTACGTGATTCAAGAATTTGGTGACTATTACATGAATTTGCTTTTCGAGCTTATTGCTCCAGATAGATATATGTTTAAAGTTTCATGTCTTTGGGATGGAATGGGTTGTAGGCTAGAGGATGGATGGATTGAGGTTTTTTAAACAAACCAACTTGAAAGGTGGTTCGTTTGTTGTGTTTGAAATAATATCAGATAAGACATTTCATATTAATGTCTTTCATGAAGATGGCATAGAATTTATCCTTCCTGGTCCAAATCAGCTGTTTCTTAACTATCAATTAAGCAATCAAGGTAGTTCCTCCCCAAACCCAATTCATCTTGATGAGCAAGATGATGAATCTAAAATTGTCTTCCACATGAACGTCACCAAGAAATTGGTAAATTGAATTTCTAAATTTCCTTTTTATTTACAACTATATTTGAAATTTGCTTTTCACAGCGTCTTCCGCGTCACATTGCCACCAAGATTGATGCCTATGATGGAATGCCAATCACTTTGGTCAATCCCGAAGGTCGTAAAAAAATGAGACTTCATGGTTAACTGTCGGACCTGAAATTCAGATATTGCTTACCATAATGGAAAATTTTCAAGGTGGAAAATGAAACACAGATTGGTGATAAGTGCATATTTGAATATGACTTCACTAAAACTACTTTGTTAGTTTCAAAAGTTGATTAGTGATTTGGTGATGTGTTTGGTGAATTTTGGAACATTTGTGATTTGGTTGGTTATTTGTATATGTATGGTTGTATTGATACAATTTTTAGTTTATTGTGTTGAATGTTGGTTGGTTAGCTTTTAAATGCTTTACTGTTATAGTTTCTTGTATCATCTATTTTGTTATTCACTCTTATTTTGTTACATGGAATGTATTGTAATGGTGCATTTTGTATGAAAACTTTTAATGAGTGGTAATTATGGTTAAATCTAAAAATAAAACAAAAAACACTTTGTTAAAAAACACTATTACGCTTGTAACACGCTAATGTACATAAACATATATAAATATCCTAATACGCAATACACGCTTATCCAACCATCTTCTGGCAAAGTGCCTATTTTCAGCCACAGGTTCTCTGCCAATAATCTATTGGTTCTTAATTAAAAGGGAAGAAAAACTCAAAAAGCTCTAAAATATTGGCTCCAAATATTCAAAAACTCCAAATTACATTTAACACTCCAAAATTCAAATTACACTCCAAATTATTAAAAATTTTCTACTCCACAAATCAGACGACAGTGATTTATACTCCAAATTACACTCCAAATTATTAAAAAACAATCGAAGATGAAGCTTATAGATGAAAGAATCGAAGAAGAACATGTTTTATACTCCAATGAGGAAGCCAACGACGACGATGACGCTTAATCAGACGACACTGAAGGCTACTCCAACGAGGAAGCCAACGACGACGACGGTCAAGCATACGATGATATAGGGACGATGGTTATTGAACCCATCAATAGTTTGGAGGCTATGGAACCATCAACAGTTTGGCTACTACGAAAAAACCTACAAGGGGGTTGACAAGGTTACCTAAGCTGCGTACCCAATATGCAAACTCTGGTGGTGTCAGACTGGCAGTGGAGTTTGATAATCTGGGTAGGTTCACTGGCCAAAACAGATCAAAGTTTGCAAGTTTTTTAGGGGATGTTGTAAGGGAAATAGTTGGCTTGAGACATTTAAGTTGGAAGGAGGTCACAAAGGAGCTTAGAGATAAACTGTGGGAACAAATAACGGTTATTCTTTATTTTTATTTGTGCATTTTATATTTTGAGATGTAATTTACCTTTACTGTATATATTGTGCAGAAATATTTTGAGATTGAGGCGTGTCGCAGGCCTTCTGTGATGAATCGGATCGGACACCTTCTTCGGGATTTCAGAAGAAAAATGTATACCAAATAGATTATTCCGAACATCGGTAAACCTCTGAAGTTGAAGGGGATACCCAAGGGACACAAGACGATGATCATGCAAGAAGATTGGGATTGCTTCGTTGAGTACACACAATCAAAACAGTTTCAGGTATAAATCCTCTACTCTGCAAACGTAGATTGATCGACTATATATGGTTTATGTTTTTGTTTAAATATAATGAAATGATTATAATGTGTGGTTGAAGAAAAAATCGGCTTCATCAAAGGGAGCTCGAGCAAAGAATGTTTTTGATCATCACATGGGACGAGGGGGTTATACCTACCTTCGAGAGAAACTGGTAATCACCTTCAACTGCTTTCTCTCTAGTTCAATGATTTGTTGGTTATATGTCTAACGCATGACCGTCAGCTGCTTTCTCTTGAATATTTTACAAGGTCCAAAAGAAGGAAATTGGACCGGATGATATCCCCGACCGTGCATTAATGTGGATGAAAGGAAGGGAGGAAAAAGATGGTGCATACAAGAATGCTGTTGTCGAAGGCATGGCAACCAAATTAGTATGTTTTAGTATTAACTTTTTAAATCATGTTAAAGTCAATTCATTGCCTTATATTGGTGTCAAAAAAACTTGAGTCTGTATAACTTGTCTCAACACTTGATGTGGATACATAAGCGTGTTACAAGTGTATTAGAATATTTGTTTTCTTGCAGGTTCAGCATGAGGAGCAGATCGCCTCCGGAGCCCTGGCACTTGAACCGTGCACAGATGATGTCACCTTAGTGCTTGGCAAAGAGAAAGGTGGGTTTTTAAAAGGGATTGGGTACGAATTGACAACAGGTAAATATTGGGGTGTGGGTCGGGTAAAAGGCTCGTTTAAGCAACGGATTGCCCAACTTGAGTATGAGGCGGTGCAGAGAGATGAAGTGGTGAACAGGTTGACGACTCTACTTGAATCCACGAATGCTATGCTAGCAAGCTGTGAGAAGGAACAGTTAGCATTTAAGGCCAGGTTCAGACATCTCAAGGATTGTTGCCGCAAATGTCGGCAAGTCAAGTAAGTGACGTATGCTACATATTAATTAATGCATTCGACATACATAATTGGCACTATTTTTGTCACAATTCATAGGTAAATCCTGTTCCCAACCAGGTTGGTTCTAACCAAAGTACTAGTGCTGTGGCGCAAAACAAAATGCCAGCACCAGTAGGTATCTGACAGTTTCTTTGTTTTTTACAACTTTCCATGTGATTTTTCATTTTCCATAACCTAATAAATTGATTTGTAGGCCAGTTCTGTGGGAAACATCTTAACCTCAGGTGAGGCTGTGCAACAAGAATCCGCCTCTCAGGTAAGCATTTGACAGTTTGATTGATTTGTTTTAATAATTCACTTTCCATGTGAGTGTGCTGATTTTGCATAAGTTAATTGTAGCCCAAGTCTGCGGATAAAATAGTTGTCGAAACGGTACCCGCTCCCCATATCGCGACATCATTAAGTATTTGACAATTTCAGTACTTTTTATAATTCGTTTCCAATGTGAGTGTGCTCATTTTCTATTACCGAATTGCAGGCCAAGTCTGTGGAAAAAAGTGTTGACCAAACGGTACCCGCTCCCCATATCGCGACATCAGTAAGTATTTGACGATTTCAGTACTTTTTATAATTCGTTTTCAATGTGAGTGTGCTCATTTTCTATTTACCGAATTGCAGGCCAAGTATGTGGAAAAAAGTGTTGACCAAACAGTAGTCGATCCCCAAAGCGTGACATCAGTAAGTATTTGGCAGTTTCAGTTTTTATAATTTATAACCAATGAAGCCTGTAGAGAACGATTCCAATTTCTGTTATATTACCAATGAAGCCTGTAGAGAACAATGTTGACCAAGCATCAACACAACTACACCACACTCCGGATAGTAACGGCTCGAAAAAACCATCAGTAAGTATTTGGCAATTTCAGTTTTTCCTTTAATTGTTGATTGATTCATTGAATGGTTTTTAGGTAAAACGGAGAAGCCGTAAAAGAAAAGTTGATGTATCTACGGATTAAGCTTCCCCACTTGCTGAAATAAAGGTATGTACTGCGCGAAACATTGTTAATTTCCCACCAACATGGGTATGTACTTATATATTGACTTCAACTAAGCCATCTTAATTTCACATGCTGGTGTATAGGTGTATGAGTGTCGTTTGTGTGTGCATGACAAGCGTAACAAGGTGGCAAATGGTAAAGTTTATTGGTCACCGGTTCCACAACAGTTTCATGGAAAAGCAATCCCGGAGGGTTGCTATAAAGTTAGTATTTATGGAGCCATAAAGGAACAAGCAATTATTCCATGTGAGACAGGTGAAATTACAACTGTTGTCAACGCAATTGGTACTTTTGTTGCTTGGCCAGAACACCTAATCTTATGTGACCAGGAGGTTTGTTCCCTTTTAACTTAACCGAACAAATATCTATGTTCTTTTTCATTTAGTTTAAAAAATGAACACTTGTGTTCGTTTATGCTCGTTTGTTTATAATCTAAACTAACATAATTGAACAAAGATAAACGAACATAAACGAACTTCCCGCCGAAAGGTTCACGAACAGCTAAACGAACGTTCGGTATGTATGTATGCATACTATTTTCTTCTATTCAATTACAAAATACGACATTAATTATACATATTTGTTTTTCATGTTGTTCCAACTACCACCACTCTCATCCTCAAAAGAACCAGACAGAGCTGACAAGAAGGCAAAGGCAAAGTACATAACGATAGACCGGGTGACCAAACAGAAGACAAGGAGCAGTGCCAAGAAAACCGACGCCCTAGCTAGTATATAGGTAGTCGTTATTTTTGTATTTTGTAAGATATTTTGCATATACATTTGCTTAAGTGAATATTATTGTTAATATAATTTGTTTCTAATTTTGTTTTGTCATGCTTGTTTATAGTTGTTTTATATTAATGCACAAAAAATAAAAATAATTATATATTGCCTAATTACACACAATTTGGCCACATAGAACACATTAAATAGGTGTGGCCAAAAGTAAGATAATAGCCACACCTGAAATTACAAAAATTAGAGTCTATAAATGACCATTAGCCACAACATAAACATTTTTGTGTGACGAAAAGTATGATAATAGCCACACTTTATATTACAAAAGCATTATGTGTGACAAACGGTAAAGACAATGGCCACACCACAAACTACAAAAGAGTGATTGAGTGGCAACTTCACATTTTTAGCCACATTGACAACAACCTCCAGTGTCTATATGATATTATTAGCCACATAGTACCTCACTATGTGTGACGAAAAGTTTCACAATAGCCACACTTTAAATTACGAAAAGCATTATGTGTGACAAAAGGTAAGACAATGGCCACACCACAAACTACAAAAGAGTTTTTGACTAGCAAGTTCACATTTTTAGCCACACTCACAATAAACTCCAGTGTCTGTCAGAGATGATTAGCCACACAGTACCTCACTATGTGTGACGAAAAGTTTTACAATAGCCACACTTTAAATTAGGAAAAGCATTATGTGTGACAAACGGTAAGACAATGGCCACACCACAAACTACAAAAGAGTTTTTGACTAGCAAGTTCACATTTTTAGCCACATTTACAATAACCTCCGGTGTCTATAAGATATGATTAGCCACACAGTACCTCACTATGTGTGACGAAAAGTTTTACAATAACCACACTTTATATTAGGAAAAACATTTTGTGTGAAAAACGATAAGACAATGGCCACTATAATCTACAAAGGAGTTTTTGAGTGGCAAGAAAACATATTTAGCCACTTTTAATGTAATATCTAGTGTCTATATTATATAATTAGCCACCCTATTATTAAATTTAAGTGGCCATTTCTTTGCTATATCCACACGGTATAGGTCACAATGCAAGCTTAACACAACCCTATTTGCCACCTTAATATAAAATTCATATGGCTGAAACATGAATTCATGTGGCTATGTAGATGCAATGGTCACTCATAGTAACTTGTCATGTGGCCATTTTCTACCGTTTAGCCACACTTATTGGAGAGGCTTCTTGATGGCCAGCAACTAATACATGTACCCTTTAGCCACACTTATTACCACATAAGGCCACTAAAAACTCTGTGTGGTCATATCATACCCACGGTGTCGCGACCTTTGGCCACATATGACCTGGACCAAATATGTGTGGCTAAAGGCCTACGACCACACTTTTTTCGTGTGGCCAAAGGTCAATTTTCACGTAGTGGTGGCTTGTTCGAAATTTTGCCAATATTGCCAAAGGGGTACACGAGCCGGAGGAAAAACTGAGTATGGGTCGAACCACTGAATCGGATCATAAATTCGGTCATGGAGACTGCCATACAATATTTTATATCCTAAGAAAGAATCGGATCAATAACTATGCCCTCAAGACACCTCGTGGCCCGTTCGAAATTTTGCCCGTATTGCTAAAGGGGGTAGTAAACGAGCCGGAGGAAAAACTGAGTATGCGTGTAAGCATTGAATCGGATCATAAATTCGGTCATGGAGACTGCCGTACAATATTTGTGATCCTAAGAAAGAATCAGATCAATAATTATGCCCTGACGCCACCCCGTGGCCTGTTCGAAATTTTGCCAGTATTGCCAAAGGGGGTAGTACACAAGCCGGATAGAAACTGAGTATGGGTGGAACCACTGAATAAGATCATAAATTCGGTCATGGAGACCGCCATACAATATTTTGTGACCCTAAGAAAGAATCAGATCAATAATTATGCCCTCACGCCACCCTGTGGCCCTTTCGAAATTTTTCCAGTATTGCCAAAGGGGGTAGTACACGAGCCGGAGGAAAAACTGAGTATAGGTCGAACCACTGAATCGGATCCCTTTTACCAAAAAAAAAACCTTAAAACCCGTAACCCTAATTGCTACTTTATCATGTTAGTAGAATGGATTCATTATACGAATGTTTAGTTAGTTTAAATTCAAATCAAGATTTCGTTGGTTGGTTAGTCATTTACAAAGATTTAGTACTAGAAATTCACCATATCCATGGATTGACACTCGGTTCTTTCAGGCACTTTATTACAAACGATGTGTACACATGCCTTTCGTGTGTGGTTTAGTTGTATGTGAATACCTGTTTTTAAAACTCAATTTGTGTGGAACTTTCATTCAAACTTATATATGTATATATATATATTCACATAGATCGCTCGTGCCTAATGTTGTCCAAGAGGATTAAGTATCAAGATGTGATTGGCCATGCCAATTTTAGAAAGACAATTTTTTTCAAAGCCAATCTTTTGAATAATTTGAGTCAGCATGCCCATCTAAGTAATTTAGCATGATAATAACATATATGTGTATGTATAGTTAGTTGGTTTGGCTGTGTTGTTGATTACAAAAAAAGATAATAAATTACATTTCATGTTTCATCAAATATTTATCAACTACAAGAACATAAAGAACATAAAGCAAAGGGAGCACTAAATATGCAAATTTCGTATCAAACCCAAAGCCCAGCCTAACTCGGCCCTTCCATTCCCTAATACTCTAAAAATCATAAGATAGATAGATGTTGTTTTTATGTTCTCTTAGCTAGATTAAAAGTTGTTTTCAAGAATAAGTTTGCAACACGATCTTTCCTATGGCACAAAACACGCAATATAGTGTCGGGGTCACTACAACTCCACTTTCCAGTCGTGGGGGGCACGGGCAGAGGCAAATCACTACCTTCGCATGGGTACAATGCAGTAAAGTCTTCCAACAACTGCTCTGTTGTTCTTCCCATCAACTCAACCACTACTTCAACCGTCTCGGCCTCTTTGTCCACTGCCTCCGCTGACATTAGCCCCAAGGCCACCCCTTCGCCATAACTTGCAAACACTCGCTTCAAAAGCTTCAAGTCCTCTTCAATCATCTCATGATCGGCTATACTGAAACTTCTGGCGTTTCCTCCTGCTATTAAAACCATAAGGTAGGCTTCAAACGAGGCCTTTAATACCTCTTTTATGGCCAAAGGTTGAGCTCGCTCCGTCACAATAGCACATAGAAGAGTGAGATTTTGCTTCAGAACTTTTAGAGCCGGGGTGATTCGAGCATTCACAACGTGCCCTTCATATAAGGTTCCATATAGAACCGAGTTGGAATCTATAAATATGAGTCGGTAGGCTGCAACCTCAGACACATGATGGGTAGCGGCCATGATCGCAGATCTAGTGTGCTCAAAGTGAGGGTGGTGGTGGTTTTTGTGTGAATGAATAATTCTAGAGGGATGACACAGACACTTGTCAAGGGGGGTGAGTTGGGAAAGGAGGTAGTGTAAAGTATTGAGGCGGATGTAGAGGCGTTGGGTTCCACGGCTGGTTGAAGGGCGTGAATTGTTGTGGCCTTCTTCCTCCAATCCCATTATTCCTAATCCAAGTCCCAATCCCACTCCCAGATTATATGGATTAAACCCTGTTACTGCACATGGAGTCGCCTTCTTCCAAAGTTTTATCAATCTCGAGTCCCGACTGCATCTCGTCAGTGGAGGTAGTGTAGGAATATAGTTCTCTTTTGATCCTAAAAATACAAACATTGTTACGAAATCAAAATCCATTCTTACAAACTAAATGAATTAAACGTCAAAGATGGAATGATCATATACCACATGATGCAATAAAACCATTGTAGTCCCCCAATATTTCTTCAATCCCATTTGCAAATTCGTGAACCAAATCCTCAGAAACAGAAATTGGATTTTCGAAAAAAGAAAGCACAACTTCTCTAGCCTGCTTTACTAGCTCTACAGCTGAATGTGAATAAGGTTCCGTTTTCGACTTCGGATTCCATGTCTTGGTTCAAAAATGATACATTTATTAATATACATTGCATATATATATATATATATATATAAGAACAACATGTTATGTTACACTTACTTCAGCTTCTTCAGCTCTATGGAGAACAACTCTGATTCTCTTTAACCTCCCATTCACTGATTGTCCCAAAAACTTGACGATGATGGAATCGATGTCATAAAGAACCATTTCTCGAAAAACCGCCTTTCCCCCATCCTCGCATTCAACAGAATCCTCAACTACCATTTTAACTAAAAGCTTTTCGAGTTTATCCGCCCGTTGCAACACTGCCAACATCTCATTGGTAATGTCAGAATTGCATGTCAAGAACTGCTTCAACATGGCGCCATAGCAAGAGTGGAGCGTGGCTGCTGCAACCCCAGCTGATATCGGGTGCCATTTCTTCAATATCATACTAAAACTTCTCATTTCCTTAAGTGCCAATTCTTCTGTTTCTTGTGCCAACCGAACAAGTGTTTCGCACACTAGTTGGAATGACATTTTCCTACTTATCGCGTTAATTCCATTCTCTACCATCTGTACATGTTGTGTATAGTTAATGGAAATTGAGTAATAATATATATCAACATCATGCATGTTATGTCATGTAAACCTTGGAAAAAGCATGTTGCAAAGAGGATCTAGTGTATTGATCAACCCTGTTTCCTGCAGATTCTGATGCTACCTCACGTTTGTCTACATGCACGTCTTCTTCCAAAATTCTCGTGGCCGAGAAAAATAAAGGAAGAATGTGCTCCATCGCCCCAATTGTTCTCTCGCTAAAACTTCCATGGTAATCCATCAATCTCTTTTCACACCACACGGTCACACATGTCAATACTGACGACAACATCTTAATATAGGTGGGCTCTTTATCAGCTTTCTTGGAATCGTTAGCGACTTCGGTCAACATCGCAAGGGAGGCACTAAGAAGATTTTCCTCTACTTGTCCAGTCAGAACGTATCGTTGGAAAAACACCCAAGTGAAGCATAGATCATGCATGGGTTTATTGAACCCCAAAGTGGGCCATGTTTTCTTCATTAGCTCGAGTAGCTCGTCGACCTCATCCAAGACGCACGTCTCATCTTTCAAGTCAAAGACCGAGTTGAGCAGGGAAACATAAAGGGTTGCGTTGAATGAATAACCATCAGCCCAATGGCAGATATCGGTTGAAGAGCCGTCAGCACTTCTCCATGCCAATGAGACAACACAATGGCATATAGTCCTCATAGCCTCTGAGGTTTTTTCGATGTCGATGGGTTTAGCAGTGCTGCTACGAATGATATCTCTAAGAGACAAAGCCAAGTTGTCGGCTTTGTCCAAGGGGTTAGAGGGGTAAAGGAGGAGTCCTACCTCGAGGGTCTTGAGTTGACGCCTTTGCCATATGTGGTATTCGTTGGAATCATTG
The DNA here is from genome assembly GCF_021521415.1 of Bidens hawaiensis. Lineage (NCBI taxonomy): Eukaryota > Viridiplantae > Streptophyta > Magnoliopsida > Asterales > Asteraceae > Bidens > Bidens hawaiensis. Next base: position 26,249 of record NW_027492915.1, read on the forward strand.
AATTCTGTTGGCTTTAGATGTCGAATGAGCTCTAACGGGAGAATGATTGTCTCCGCACGTCTCCCCGTCTAATAAACAAGAGTTAATGAGTTAATAAACTGTTAAGCATGCTTGAATATTTAATTAATTAAGAAAGTTACTTGGCCGACAAGGGTTCTCATGAGGGTCTTACGAAGCCTGTTATCACTAGCCTCGGACACCATCATCTGCTCTCTAATTATCTCTGCAGACGTCAGTGGCCTTCTAGGCCTCCTGATGGATGCGGGTTTAGGGTTGTTCCTCCGAGAAGAGAGAGATCGCTTAAGCATCTTCAACCCAACCGCCCTTTTAAAGCGGCTAGACCCAACCCCAACACTATTCTCCCCATCGGAGGAGTAAAACTGAATGGCGTTACGACCTCCAAAACCCGGGGACGACCTGCATGACGTGAAGAATATCTCATAAGCAGTTGCCTGGATATCATTTGATTCAAGGCCATCTGGGGTTTCAAAAGGGCAAGAAAGATCGGGTGGGATCATGGTTATATTAAAACTAAGGGTTGGGGTTGAAGATGTCAAATTCTGTCCAAGAGATTATCCTCGACGAAAAAGACAAACCCAAAATCAACAAACTAATTTCCCACATGTAATCTTAAAACCAAATTTCTGGCATTGCGTATTTATCTTGGGGCCATTAGTTTCTCATTTTATTGGATTCGCATATTTCATTATATTTAGCTCATTTCTAGTTTTTACCTATTTATATTATTTTTCAACCACTAAATATTTAAGTCTAAATATATAAATTCTGTTTCTAAAATAGGAAAGGAATTTTTAACCCAACTACACTAAAGCAAAAAACGAATTCTTGAAAGAACATAGTCTTTCTGAAATCCTAACTGCATTTTGTGGTTAGAACATGGCTCTTTCAATATTCATCGAGAAACCATTCAATATTCATCGAGAAACCAGGTTTACGTCATGTAAGTTGTCTGGAATGTTTCCAAAAATAGCTTCAATATCCATGGCTTATGCAGCTTAAGCTTTTCTACCATGATCATTAAAAGCATGTATTATTCTGGGATCTTCATGACCTATTCTTCAAAGAACATTTGAAGCTTCACATGAACACATGATCGATAATTAAGGCATACAAAATTGTAGATATCTCATAAATTCTTCTTTATAAAGAAATAGTTCGTGCCCAATGTTCCACGATTATGAAAATATGAATATCTAAAAACCACACCTGGTTATTATAAGATCGCCCATCCTTTTTATGACAATTTAGAAAATGTTATCATGGTCGCTCTTTGTCAGATAAAGATTGGAAATAATTAGAACTAGCAAAATGGTATGTTATATATAGAGGAAAGTTAACGTACAAATTAAATTAACTTGCTAACTGTGCAAATCAAGTAGTTTAATTATGTAATTATATATATATATATATACATACATATATATATATACTGATGAGTTCATTTGGGAACACTAACAAAGTGGGGAACATCCTTCCCAATCCTTGATCAATTTCCCACATCCTTATGGTGCACCCTCAAATACCTATATCACATCATTTTTGTAAGAGAAAAAAAACCCTTAAAAAAGTCAAAAAATAATTAAAGAAATTATAAAACAAAAAAAATGAAAATATAACAAAAGAAAAAAACCAAAATGTTTATCTAGCATCCCTGGTCCAAAAAATAGACCAAATCTTAAAAAAATCAAAAAAATAATTTAGAAAATATAAAAAAGTAAAAAAATCAAAATGTTTATCTAGCATCCTCGTTAGAAAAGAAAAACTCAAACTTAGTTTAAGCTTCGGGTTTAGCTTAGAATTTAGCGGGTTTAATTTTTTTTAGCTTGGGGTGGGGGGGGGGGCACTTTTCATTAACATTTTACATGTAAAACAACAGTTTATTAACATTTTACATGTAAAACAAAAGTTCATTAAGATTTTACATGTAAAATGTAACATCCTACTTTCGGTTATATTAATAAAATAAAGTTCGTTTATTTTATAGCGGGTCGTTATCGGTTTAGTTGAATAGAATACGAGATGGACTTGTGTGGGTAAAAGGATATGTGTTATGGACTTGGGTTATGGAGCAATGAAGGAAAGACCATGGGCTTAAGCACATGATCAAAAATATATATACCCTTAATCCTCCATTTAATTCATTTACACATATCCCTTACACCATCTAAAACACACACTTAAGATTCTCTCTCTAGTTCTCTCTCTCTCTAAACCGATATCAAGAAGGAAACCGAGAACCGACCCGAGGTAATGATAGTATTTTATTGTTTCAGCTTAAATTCGTTAGATATAATCATGAAACGACTAGCCGACACCGTTAAACCGTTTAAGTCACGAGATCCGGGCGGATTCGGGTATAAACCGAACCTATGATGAGCTTAGGAGTCACCCTAGCTCATATCTGGATTGAACGGGACGAAAAACGGTGAAAAACAAGCTAAAACCCGTTTTTCCAGCGAAATCGCGTTTTTCCGGCGGCTTTCCGGCAATGACGGCGCCGGAAAGGCGGCGCCGGAAAGTTGTACGAGGTTAAGGGGGAATGTCAGGGAATGTTCTGACATTCCTGACCTAACCCTAGTTCGCTAAAGGAATATAGCGAATTAAAGGTGATTCGCTAGTTAGTTCGTCCATGGGAACATAGCGAACTGATTACAGTTCGTGTTCAATTCGTTAAGGGAAAGGGGTGACGAATCACCCTTGATTCGTTATGACCAGTTCGCTAAAGTAGATAACGAATTAGAAGGTCCAATTCGCTACATGGACTGATTCGTTAAGATTCCAGTTCGTTAAAGGTTCCAATTCGTTACAAGAACCAGTTCGTCATGGTAAGTCAGTTCGTTAAGGATAAGTAACGA